>NC_134590.1:92045748-92073248 GCF_037038515.1 Microtus pennsylvanicus | reverse complement strand
CACCAGCCGTCAGATGGCAGTGCCAAGTTCATGGCTCCAGGACAGCGGAGCAGACGCTGGTGCTGCTTTCTTAGGGACACGCGAAAGCACCCGTTTGTCCTCCAACATGGCGGGAAGGGAGACCCTGCCACTTGTCACACTGGCCCCAAGTTCAGGACAGAACCTAGTAGACTGTCATTTGAACATCACGCCTAGGTTAACAGCCCGGGTCCATCACACACGGGGAGCCACAGGTCGGGTCTGGCCCTACTGTAGCCTCTGAGGCTGAGCCTCTCCTGTCCCGCGATGTGGAAGGAGAAGTGGGGACCCCTGTGCTCCGAGGCCCACATGGGACACTGTGGCTCCTGGGACAGGCTTAGTTTTCAACTACTGAGGAGGGCACTTTACTACCCCAACTGGAAAATGGTTTCGGGCAGGCGGTGCAATGACCTCTGGGGCTTCAGGGACAGAGAGAACACAAGACTCGCTGTTAGACCAATCAGCAAGCTCCAGCTGCCTCCAAAATGAAGGACTATGGCTGCCAGCCAGCACGCAGACTTGGCGTGACAGAGGGTGGGGCGCTGAGTGGAGGGTGCATGGGGATTAGTCGGGATGAGAGTCCCTGGGGTGCCGACTTTTAGAAGCCATGTCAGGATGTACACAAAGGAAGGAGTGTGCTGGGTGCTGGGGTGGCTTCAGAGACAGGTGACCCGTGGGGACAGGTGCAGCAACCCGAGAGCAGAGCTTCGCACAGGCTTGCTGCAGGCTGAGGCTTGCAGGGTTGGGCTTGGTGACAAATTGGAAGTCACTGCGCAGACAAATGACAGTGGCTGGTGCCCAAGGAGGGAAGCCAGAACCTAGCATGTCCACACACAGCCTGGACTCCATCGTGAGGACAGTCGACTCTGTGGGAAATAGGGAGCCATGGAGGGTTCCGGGCAGACAAGTGGCCACACCCAAGACGTATCCCGGCTCCACAGTGGGATTTGGGGGTCAGGCTAAGACAGGACTGTACCTGGAAGGCTTGGGGAGGGTCTAGAATGAAGAGCAGCTGAGGTTGGAATGGCAACATCACAGGGAGCATGTGACTCAGGCGTAGATACCGCAGCCACGGGCGGCACTGAGTCACCGCCTAGTGTATACCTCAGAGCCACTGTCGCCTGCAGTGACTTACTAATCCATTCGGCCTGGAGCACGGGGAGCTGTTGCCCCACTCGCCCTCGGGAGGGGCCCACGACCTACTTCCTTCAACACAGGGAGCATAGAATGTCTACACCATCATCTACTTCCTGTGACCACCGAGTCAACTCGCCTCCTCTACCCACAAGCCTCCATGGCTCCATCAGACGGAAGGCCAGTCCTCTCTGAAACTCGTGAAGCTGCTGTCTCCTCCCCGCACCGCCTGCCTTCTACTCTAGTCACACAGGCCTCCTCCTTGCTCCTCGTGGCCTGGCCCTGCCTTGACCCCGGCCTTTGCACAGCTGAGTTCCCTGCCCAGGGGCCTTTGCATGCCCCGTCCCCCACCCTTGGGGCCTTTGCACTGCACTGTCCCCAGCCCCGGGCACACTCTCCCAAGCGAGGTGCTGTGTGACGCAGCTTGGAGGGTGTCTCCAACCATAATTTGGGACAACAGAGCAGGGAGCAGGGTTCTAGAATCTCCCATCTCCCGCAAGCCGAGCGCCTTTCCGAGCGGGGGGGGGGGGGGCGGTGGAGGAAATCACAGTTCCCTCTGACCCCCGAAACTGCCTGCAGAGGCCTCGGGAGTCTGCGCAGGCGCTGTAGTGATTCGAGCCGCAGGGACTCGCAGCCAATGACCGTGCTTCGCGATGAGGTAATGCACGGAACCGCGTCCTGATTGGTCTCTGCCAGGTCACAAGCTTGTCCTTCAGGGCGGGACTCGCTGCTTTGCCGAAGGGGCTGCGTGGAACTCTCCGGAAAGGAGCGCTTTTCTTATTTTCAAGGTGTGAATTTCTAAGACCAGGTCTCCGGTAGCCCAGGCTTGCCTGGTACCCCTGATATTCCCGTCTCTGCCTTTCTCGGGTGTGCTGGATGACACGTGAACCCTTATGCAGCACCTACTGTACGCCAGCTCACCACCCATGCCGCCACGCCCTACACATTTATTGAACGCCTATGGTGTGTCAACCTGCCACCTACGTGGGATGCGGTGCCCAAACTGCCACGTGCGCATTTTATTTTATATTTTTGTTACTTTTGTGTCTAAAATTAGTTTACTTTGCACTTTATCTTATTTTTAAATTTTATTATTTATTGGGGCTGGGAGCATGTGTGTCACCTCCCACTTGTGGAGGCCAGAGGTCTCTCCTTCCACCTTGTCACGGATCGAACTCAGGATTTGCGCACTGAACCATCTTGCCAGCCTTCATTTTATTTTTTAAATGACTTTCAATTATTTCTAATTTTAGTTTTCAATGCATTTTTCTTTACTTTTATTTCATTTTGAATGAACTCACTTTCCCATCTTAGGCCAGGCTATCACAATCCTCCTGTCTCAGTTTGTCCGGTGTGTGGAACACAGATGTAAGTCGCCATGGAGGCCAGGGTAGGCAAAGTGGAAGATGGGACCTCTTCTAAGGCTCAAAATTTTAGGAAGCAGCGAATCTCATGGGACTAATCCTGAGGTTTGTCTCATGTTGGACTGTGATGTAGGGGTAGGATCCCGGGCCCTGCTGGGCAATCTCTGGCCTCTGACTCTGGGCTAGCCTGGCCTTCAGGTTCATTCATCCCTTTACTTTTTGGGTCTATCTGGCTTTGTTTTTGTTTTGAGACAGGATTTTCTTGTGTAGACCAGGCTGGCCTCGAACTCAGAACTCACCCAGCCTCTGTCTCACAAGTGCTGAGATCAAAGGTGTAGCCAACCTCGCTGTTTTTTGAGGTAGGAAGTCACACAGCCAGGCTGACCTTGAAGTCTCCATGCAGCAGCGGTGACTCAGCCCCCAACGACCCTCCAGTGGTGTCCTACAGCTCCAGAACCCTCTGCCCACTCAGGGACACACAGACATGGGACCAGGAGGCATTCGCATCCTGGAACTGGTGAAGCGCTGGAGACCCGGTGCAGCACCCTGAGACCCGGTGCAGCACCCTCGGGACCCGGTGCAGCACCCTGAGACTCGGTGCAGCACCCTGAGACCCGGTGCAGCACCCTGAGACCCGGTGCAGCACCCTGAGACTCGGTGCAGCACCCTGAGACCCGGTGCAGCACCCTGAGACCCGGTGCAGCACCCTGAGACCCGGTGCAGTACCCTCGGGACCCGGTGCAGCACCCTGAGACCCGGTGCAGCACCCTGAGACTCGGTGCAGCACCCTCGGGACCCGGTGCAGCACCCTGAGACCCGGTGCAGCACCCTGAGACTCGGTGCAGCACCCTGAGACTCGGTGCAGCACCCTCGGGACCCGGTGCAGCACCCTGAGACTCGGTGCAGCACCCTGAGACCCGGTGCAGCACCCTGAGACCCGGTGCAGCACCCTGAGACCCGGTGCAGCACCCTGAGACTCGGTGCAGCACCCTGAGACCCGGTGCAGCACCCTCGGGACCCGGTGCAGCACCCTGAGACCCGGTGCAGCACCCTCGGTACCCGGTGCAGCACCCTCGGGACCCGGTGCAGCACCCTCGGGACCCGGTGCAGCACCCTGGGGACCCGGTGCAGCACCCTCGGGACCCGGTGCAGCACCCTGAGACCCGGTGCAGCACCCTGAGACCCGGTGCAGCACCCTGAGACCCGGTGCAGCACCCTGAGACCCGGTGCAGCACCCTGAGACCCGGTGCAGCACCCTCGGGACCCGGTGCAGCACCCTGAGACTCGGTGCAGCACCCTGAGACTCGGTGCAGCACCCTGAGACTCGGTGCAGCACCCTGAGACTCGGTGCAGCACCCTCGGGACCCGGTGCAGCACCCTGAGACTCGGTGCAGCACCCTGAGACTCGGTGCAGCACCCTCGGGACCCGGTGCAGCACCCTGAGACTCGGTGCAGCACCCTGAGACTCGGTGCAGCACCCTCGGGACCCGGTGCAGCACCCTGAGACTCGGTGCAGCACCCTCGGGACCCGGTGCAGCACCCTGAGACTCAGGAAAGCACCAGAGACCCAGTACAGCACCCTAGATGGGGTACAGCACCCCCATACTCTGCCTAGGGCCCATGAGTCTCTGTAAAACTTCATTCCTTTTTGACAGCTACATCATATTCCGACGCATGGCCAGAGCTGAGGCTGGGTGGGGTAGACTCGTGCACACGGTGTTGTGGGAGCATCCTCTGGGGTTTCACGTGGGAGGAAACTACCCCGGGCTGCATCGCAGTTAAGGCAGGATTTAAGATTCAGTTAGGTGGGACAGTTCAGAGCCGCTGCGGAGGGAGAGAGACAGAGACTGAAAGACTCCCGGGTCCTCTGAGGACCTTTGCACAAGCCCTGGGATGGCAGTCAAGGTAGGCAATGAATGATCCCAGTAGCTTGCCAACTGCCTGCCCCACCACAGTGCCCGCACACAGTGGGTTCTCAATAAAGATTCAAAAACACAATGCAAACTGCGAATTCATGGAACAAGAGGAAAAACCCGCCCGCGTGTCTCCGCGGCCCACCGTGGATAGAGATATTAGGGAGGAAGATCGGCGAGCCCCCCGCCCCCCTTTAATTATCCTGTTGACAAGACTCAGGATCCCGCTCGTCAAGGTGGCATCTGAGAGGACGGTTCCCTTTAGCGACGCTGACAGCTAATTTGTGGGAAGTTTAATTACAGGCGGCGTTAATTAACTGGCAAAGCGCTGGGCGAGGACGGCGGCCATCTGTTCCGAAGATGTCCTCTCCTTCTGGGCCTGACTGGGACTGGGGGGAGAGGGGAGGAGGAGGGAGGAGTGGGAGGAGGGAAGGAGGGCGCGAGAGGAGCGAGGAGGGGAGGACGGATGACGGGGGGTGGGGGGGAGGAAGAGGGTTTCCCGCGCAGGGGGTCCGCAGAGGGAGCAGAGGAGTCTGGGTGAGTGCTAGGCCTTTGCACACGGCTGCGCCCAGACCCCCGGGGCCCCGCAGCCCTGGCTCTCCTTAGCCTTGCACTCCAGCCTGGAGATCCCCAAGCCCGAAAACCGAGGTCCCCGCCTTCCTGCACAGACCGAGTCCTGGTAGCCTTGACACTCAGTTCAAATCCGGCTCCCTTCTGCCTCTGCACCCCTGCTCCAGCAGCAGCCTGGGAAACTCAGTTTCCCTTTCGGATGAGGGTGACTCGGGATCCCGATGATGCTTGTGCCCCGACGGCTGCCCATGGTCCCCGCCAGCGCCGGGTCACCGCGGCCAGCACGCTCGGCAAAGCCTCAGTTTCCCCCTTTGCCCTTCCTCAGGCGAACACAGATGGCACCGCCTGGCCGGGCAGGAAGGGGCCCCCGCCGGAGCGGGGGTGGGGAGCTGGCATGGGCGCCCCAGCAGCTGGGACTCTTGGCAGCCGATGGCAGCTGGAGGCGGCTGGACACGCGCCCGGGCTCGGGTGGGGGACAGAGAGGCTGCGACAAAATGGGGGACCCCACTCACAGGAGGAAGGGAATCCCGTGTGCACATACCAGGCGCCTGCTGGATGCGGCGGCCACCGCTCATCCCCAGCCTCCAGGACTGTGGCCTTGTCCCACCGCGGGCCTTCAGTACTCACAAGGCAGGTCACTTAGTAAGTAGATGCTGGCCGCTCACCCAGGCCTTTGCACATACTGTGAAAATCAGCCATCGTCAGACTTGTGAGGCCGGCGTACTGTTGAAGCCATTTTACAGATGGTAAAACTGAGCTCAGGGGGGGGGAAACAAGGAAGTAGACTGTCTGGCCTCAGGACGCAGTTATTCAAAATGCCCCTCCGCTCGGCCCCTCACCCCAGTGCCCCGGGGCACGACTAGGAGGGGCTTTGCTGGGACTTGGGGGCGTGGTTACGTTGTGGCGGGGTAGGACGGGGCGTGGCTACTCTAGGGGCGGATCCTGGGCGGCTGAATTCCCTAGTTTGGCGCGGGAAAGCGGGAACCCTCCAGATTTAAACAGACTTTATTTAAACCCCCACACCCCCTCCCCGCGTCAGTTGGGGTCAGGAGGTCTCGGGGGTCACTTCTGACGGCTCCACGTTCTCGAGCGTCCCCAGGGACGTGGTTCTGCTGCAGCGACGGCAGGGGACTGTCCGGGCTAGCAGCTCGAGCCTGCGGGAGCGCAGTCGGGCCTGTATGGCCCAGATGGGGGGGCGGCGTCCGG
Organism: Microtus pennsylvanicus; assembly: GCF_037038515.1. Lineage (NCBI taxonomy): Eukaryota > Metazoa > Chordata > Mammalia > Rodentia > Cricetidae > Microtus > Microtus pennsylvanicus. The sequence continues at coordinate 92,067,043 of NC_134590.1, read as the reverse complement.
GTAGGGGTGGGTCGTCGCCGCCCACGCTGCTGTTCGCGGAGCCGTCGTGCGTGCTGGCCACCGACTGCTTGCACAGGGGGCACAAGCGTTGCGGGGCGCGCACGAACCAGGGGTCAATGCAGCGGCAGTGGTACACATGCGCGCACGGCAGAATCTTGAGCCGCTCGCCCTCTTCGTACTCGTCCAGGCAAATGGCGCACAGGTCGCTGAGGCGCGTGAACGTGCGCACCTGGGCCTTCTGGCACGTCTGGGTCTTCACCGTGGTGCCCCGGCTCCCCCAACACCGGACCCGTGGCCACAGCTGCCTCAGCACGAACAGCGTAGACGCGGCCAGGGCCAGGGCTCGAGCGAGCGCCCAGGATGTGGCCACGGCGGGGTGACACTCGGGGTCTGGACAGGGTGCCCCGTGGGGCAGCAGCACGCGCGCAGGCCGGTCGCAGCGCACGGTCACCTCCAGGTCGTCGAACGCGCGCAGCTGCCCTGGGGCCTCAGTGCGCGCGGGAGCTGCTGTGGCTCCAGCCCTCCGCGCGTGCAGCCCCGTGCTCTCCCACGTGCAGCCCAGCGGCCGGACTATCACGAGTGTGTCCAGCGAGGGGTTATCGGGCTCAGTAGTCTCGATCGCGAGGCAGGCGTTGGCCGGCCTGGCCGCCAGCAAGTAGCTGCGTATGCCCTGGGGGCCCAAGGGGATCCCAAGCAGCGCCGGTAGCTCCGAAAAGTCCACGGAGCTCAGGTTAACCTGCGCGTTCGCGGACGACGGGGACAGAACCAGCCAGAGGGCCAACAGGGCCATCGGGGCTACTCGGGCCCATGCCGACCACGCCATGGCCGTCCCTACCTCCAGCTGTCGCGCGCCGCCAAGTCCCGCGTGGGACAGCACGGGAGCCCTTCGGGCATCTCCGGAGCCACCCGGGGAGCCCGTGGCCGGGTGGGAGCGGCGCCCGCTGTGGCCGGACGCAGGGCCTCAAGCGGAAGTGACTCCTGGGGACAGCGCGGTCCACCTGGTGTCCAGGAGACCTGCTCTGAGGATGACACCTCGGGGTTGTAGAAGCCTCCGAGCTCTGTGACGTCATGGTCAAGTACGCCCAAGAACACTCAGCTGTGCGGAATCCTATCTGGTGGCGTATTACTAAACCCCGACTCAGGTCATTCCCAGGGGAGTCCAGGGCATGGGCCCCAAGGGACATCCATTCTTGGAAGTGGGAACCGAATTTCACTCAGCATCCGGACACAAGGGTAGAGTTCAGGGTGCAGGAAAAGGCTCCAAAAGGGATTCTGGGGGGTTCCCTTATCTTCCATCCACAGCGCAGCTGCGCAGACATCCCACGGAGGGGAACCCTGTCGCCCACTCTCCAGGCCCCATGTCAGCCCTGGGCTTGTGCTGTGGCCACGGGAACTCAAGGCAGAACTCTGCTCAATGTCGCACCCCAAAGAACAATCCAGGAAGATAGAAGCTTGTATTTTTGTGAGGGGTTACACCTTCCCACTCACACAGAGACTGAGGAGCCCCCGCTATGGGGACCTTAGAGATGGAGCCGGATTCACTCTCCAGCTTTGGTACCTGCAAGTCGTCTCCATTGTCACCTTGGAGAGCGCATGCTGCCACATTGAGGGCTGCTATTCTAGAAGGGAGATCTTCACGAAAACTGAAACTACACGGTGCTGCCTTCTGCCTCCCTCCTACCCGACGACCGGTTCCTCCGCCTACTGTGCCACCCTAGGGAAGACCCACCCCTCTGGCCCTTGCTCTCTTGTCCCCTGTGGTGACATCTACCTCGTCCTCCCTCTGTTCTGGGCATAGCAGAGAGGGGTACTGGGACGGGCCACGTGTTCGGCTGTGACTGAAGTTCGCAGGCAGGGGCGTGCCTGGGACTGACCCCTTTCAGCGCGCCGGCCCGTCGGTAGGACTGTGATGGAGCCTGACGCGGTCTGATTATAAAGAGGGAAGGTCGGTGCTTCTGTGTAATTGGTCATTTGCTGTTTTCTTGTTTTTGTGGGACAGGGTCCAGGCTGTCCAGGAGCTCACTATGTAGCCCAGGTTGACCCAGAACTCACAGCGATCCTCCTACCTCTGCCTCCCAAGTGCTGGGGTTAAAGGCGTGGCCACCAGGCTGGGTTTTCCCTGGTTCTTACCGTCACAAGGTCCGACCCAGAGGTGGACCGATCTGAGAGAGAGAGAGAGAGAGAGAGAGAGAGAGAGAGAGAGAGAGAGAGAGAGAGAGCTGTCACTTCACTCAGGAAGCTGAGGCAGGGGCATTGCCTGGAATTCAAAGCCAGCGTGTATAATAGTCAGAGAGAGACAGGGGGGAGAGGAATCTGGGGTCCCTCAAGCCCCTTCTCAAGTACACCCCCAACCCAGGGCCCTCCCTTCAGGCCTCGCCCCTTTAAGGCTCCACCTCCTGCCAATAATTCCCCCCTTCTCCGCCCACCCAGCCTAGAGCACCTGGGCTCTTTGCCCACAGATACCCACGTGACTCCGGGGTGGGCGGGGTCCCAGCTCTCCCAAGTGCCTGCCAAAGGTTTCCAGGTGCCTCAGGTCTCACCCACCGCATTGCGGAGAGCACATATTGACCGCCAACTGCATAGCAGGTCCAGGGCCTGCACCATGACACCTGTCAATCACGGTATCATTGCCGTCTGGACTCTGTAACCCAGGCTGGCCTTGAAGTCATGGCAATTCTGCCCTCTCCCTCCAGCCCCACCCCTTTTCCAAGACAGGGCCTTGGTCATTGGCTGGGCTGCCCTGAGAGGCCCAGGGACCTCAACAGTTCCCAAGAGGCCACAAGGCACGTCCCTCCGACAGGAAGAATGCAGGAATGGTGGGAAACTGAGAAAGTGTCAGCAGAGGGACCGGGTCCCTCAAGTGAGGACACACTGTTCTCGGGAAGTGTGAACTCGGTCTGTGCAAAGATCCTGGGGTCCAGCCCGGCACCACCAAGAAAAGGGCACAGAATTGCTTGCATGCCAGCCCTGGGAGAGTTGAGGCAGGAGGATCTCTGTGAGTTCCAGACCTGCCTGGACTGCAGATGGAAACCCTGTCTTAAAAGAAAAAAATCAGGGGACTTGCTGGTGAAGCGGGACACAGCTGCATGGCCATCTGGCCGCCTGGCTGCGATGCGGGAGAAGGGGTATCCAAGCACTATTTCCTGTGAGTTTAAAATTATTTCACAACAGAACACTTTTAAATGCAGAAATCTTTGGACAAAAAAAAAAAACCTGGGGAAAAGCAGCTGGAGAGGAGGGCGGAGATACTAGACAGACTGGGAGTGGGGAGGGCAGAGAACGCGGCTGTCAATCAGAGGAAAAGGAGGACGCGGCTTCCAATGGACCTTGGCCCTGAGAGGTATCTAGGAGGGAAGACAGGACAGAACAGAAGGAGGGAGACCGAGGGACTGAGAGAGACTGGGGTGGGGAGCGCAGGAGACGGGAGGGACTTTAAGTCTATACTCCGTGGGTGGCCACCCTTCCCCCAGTCACACACCCCACAAAAAAGACCAAACAAGGAGTCTCCCTTGTGTAGCACAGACGTTCTCGGGCCGTCAGACATTGGCAGTGCAGAACTCCGTAGGGAGGAGTCCCCAAGATGCTGCTCCCAAGCGTAAGATGTGTGTGGGGTGACCGTGCCATCTGCGTAGCTGAGGGACATCCACCTCCTGGTACTTAACAGAGAAGAAACTGGGAAGGCCCAGAGAGAGACCCAGACAGCCGCAGGACCACAATCCACAGAAACCGGGTATATAAGCACTGGGGATGCTGAGCTAGGAGAAGCAGGCATTCCGGGTCAGCCTGGTCCCCCTGACCCTGTGTGCGTTTGTGCTTCAGGGCTTTCCATCTACTCCGAGTGAGATGTGATTATCTTCCTTGGCTCACGCACTTGGGGAAACTGAGGCTGGCACCACATAAGCAATTTGGCCAAGGTGATGATGGTTAGGAGGTCAGATTTAAATACAGGGTCACGCAGGGTTCCTGCACCATATCTTTATGTACAAGCTGAGCTTTGCAGCCCAAGACTGTGGAGGACACCAAGCGACCTAGAGTCTTCCCCCACCTATGGGTGCTGGGAATGAGATGAAGCTTTGGCAGACCACGCCCCCAGCCCCTCACTGGGAATTCTAGGCGGGGCTCCACTCTGACCACGCCCCCAGCCCCTCACTGGGAATTCTAGGCGGGGCTCCACTCTGGCCACGCCCCAGCCCCTCACTGGGGATTCCAGGCGGGGCTCCACTCTGACCACGCCCCAGTCCCCTGAAAAGCTGCAGGAGGATTGGGGTCGGCTGCTCTCAGAACAAAGCTAGAGGAAGCGCTCTTCCCCTCCCCCACCAAGACCCTCTGGGAATGGCGCCAATTAAGAGCAAATCAATTAAGCAAACTGTGCTTTGGCTTTGCCCTTAGCACTCTGCCCTCGGTCTCCCTGACTGGAAGCAAACGCAGTGGTCAGAGCTGAGGCGGGATCAGGACTTTCCAGGCAGAGCTCTTACTGGCCCCTGGGACATGGAGTCAGTTACCTGATCCAACCGAGAGTGAAGGGGGTACCTGTGAGCCAGCACCGTGGAGGAGCCGGTCTGTTCCTGAGGACCAGCTACAGTATGACAGGAGTGTGCGCAGAGCTGCGGGAAAAGAAGGCTATAATTTGCCAATTTTACACGTCAATCAAGTGCCCGAAGTTGTTGTAGCTTTTGTGGCATGTTGTCTGGGCGATTTGATATTTAAAAAAGAAAAGATGAAAATTCAAGCTCACAGTTTGCGGCTCAAAATGCACAGCTATCTCTCCCCAAGGCCTCTGCAGGGAGTCTGGACCCAGCAGACTCAGGAGAAGTGAGCCCCTGGATCCAACCATTCCTGAAGTCACTATGCCATAGGACTCCCCAGCTGCAACCTAGGCATCAACGTGCATAGCTTCTGTGTGACGATTATATGGCATGGATATATCCAAGGACAGTGACAGTGCTCACATTCCAGTGAAATCCAGATGATCTGAGGCCATGGGAACAAGGGCAGGCTCAGGATTGCCTGCCAGAGATGTAAGAAGTGTTTGTTACCCAGCAGGAGCTGATCATTACATGTACACAACCTAAGACTGCCTTTCCTAGCTTCTGAGATTAGTTGGATTACAAGGGGCTTCAGGACTGGATATGGTCAACAGGAAATGACCTGTCACTCGTGTGTCATAGTCCTGTAGTCAGATGCTGTGAGCTAGACCAAAGTTACATGGTCTAGCTCACAGCACCTGCCGATGTGGGTGAGAAGGGAACCTGTGCTCTAAGGCTTAGAAATATGGGCTGGATTGTTAAAGCAGCAAAACTAAGCTGGTACTAACTGGATGGAATCTTGCTCTGTAGCTCAAGCTGGTTCAGAGTGAGTAATCCTCCTGCCTCAGTCTTCTGATGTCAGGATGACACACGGACACCAGCACAGCACGGCAGCCATGATGGTAAGTCTCTGAGTACCACACTCCTCACCACAATGACACTAGAACTAGCTACATTTTACAGAAGTCAAATTTGGGATTCCAAAGAAGACAGAGACTCCCCCAGAGTCACTCTTGATTCCCAGCTGGACCCCCTCTGTCCCATGGTCTGGAGCCAGCACCCGGCACCCTTGCCACCAGTCCAAACTCAGGCTACCCTAGAAGCCCATGGACTCCCAGATACCCTGGTCCCTGGCCCAGCTCCAGGAGAACCTGTTTGGTAAAAAGTCTTATCACGCGCCCCGCATCAACACCGGGATGACTGCTGAGCCCTTGACTCGGGTAATTAGGAGCGTTCTGGGACGCCCTGCTTGATTAAAAGTACATCATCCCTTCAGAATAAAAATTCGGGAGCAAATTGCTTTTGTTGCCACCATGATGCTATTTTAAACCCACTCTGCGCGTGGACTAATAAAGCCTGTCACTCGGCTGTCAGGGTGCGCCCTGGACCAGCCATTTGCATGGCTCCTACACGGCTGTTGACTGCCACTGCTGTCCTCGGCATCACCACAGCCTGGAGAGGCCCTGTCATGCTGTCACACCCAGAGAGGACCTCACTGGTCTCAAGGTGACCCTAAAACCCCTGGGACTGCAGAGACATCTAGGTGGAGGAAGTGTTTGGCATGCAGCTGTGAGTCCCAGAGTTCGAATCACCAGCACCCACGTTTTAAAAAGGCAGACGTGGTGAGGTGCACTGTATGATCCCAATGCTGCCGACAGGGAGACGAGCATCCTGGGGGCTCACTGGTCAGCTAAATTGACCAACTTGGTGACTGCCATGCTAAGTTAGACCTTGTCTCAAAAAAACAGGTGGCTAACACTTAAGAAGACACCAGATGATGACATCAGGTTTGTGGTCCCAGTCAAGTATGCCCCATGTATCAGTGATCCTCAAGTCATAGTCCGAGTCCTCCCTCATACCCAGTCTTTGTCTCCACCTGCTAGCGTCCTCCCTTTATCTGCTCTCTCTCCCTACACCTCCCAGCCCATGTACCCCACAGCAACTAGTCCTCACAGTCATCCTCACTGCAACCTGTGTCTGGGCATCAACTCCATTCCCAACCCGCTTCACACGCTACAATTCAGAGTTCGCAGAGACTCTGTGCTGCCGTTGACTGTCTGTGCAGTTCATGCCTCCTTCCAAGCCAGATGTGAAGACTGGGGAGGCAGGATCGAAGCGCCCTGTTCACAGAGGTGTGACCGGAGTCAGCACTGACGACAAGGACGTAGGGGAACATACTGATGGATGGATGAAAGGTGGAAAGATAGTGAATAGGTGGTGGATAGGTTGGTAAATGGATTGGTGAGTGTGTGCCTGGCTGGAAAGGTGGCTGAGTGGGTGAGTATGTGGGTGTGTGGGTGGGTGAATGGATGACGGCTTCGGAAAGGTAAGTGGATGGATAGGTGGATATATGGATGGATGGATGGATGGATGGATGGATGGATGGATGGATGGATGGATTGAAGGTGTAAGTCACAAACAGTGCCACACCAGTTTGGAATTATGATTAATAGGGTGGTATTTATTTAAAGGGGAAAAAACTTACAGATCACTGTCCCAGACAACAGCCCTCTGTGCAACCAGGAAAGGAGTCTAGTCACCGGCGGAGCAGGAAGTGAAGAGAGAGAGGAGAGGGAAGTGGCCGCTTTTTTAAAGGGAGAGAGACCACGCCCCAATGGGCTGGTATCTCAGTGGCTATAGGCTGGAGGAGCGGAAGGACCTCCCGCAACAATGGATGGGTGGATGGATGGATGGATGGATGGATGGATGGATGGATGGGTGGATAGATGGGTGGGTGGGAGAATGGATGGGAGAATGAGTGGGTGAGTGGGTGGATTGTTGGGTAAAAGAGATGGGTGGATGTGTGGATGGGTGGACAGGTAATGGATGAATGAATGGGTAGTTGGATGGCTGGATGGATGGATGGGTGGTGTATGGACGGGTGGGTGAGTGGAGAGGAGAGTGGGTGGATAGGTGCATAGATGGGAAAGTGGATGGGTGGGTTGGTTGATGAAAGAGTGGGTGATTGGTTTGATGAGGGGTGGGTGGATAGATGTGCAAACAGGATGAATGTGTAGGTAGATGGACAGATGGGTGGGTGGATAGGAGGATGAATGGTTGTGTGAGTGAATGGATTGGCAGATGGCTGCCTGGCTGGGTAGATGTCTGGATGAATGGATGGATGGATGATGGTATGGATGAGTGGGTAGTTGGAAGGATTGGTGGGTGGAAGGGTGGATGTGTGCATGATTCATTGTGTGGATGAATAGACAGATGGATGGCTGGATAGATGGATAGTTGAGTGGGTGGGTGGGTGGGTGGATGAGTGTATGGATGAAAGGATGGATGGATGGGTGATTGGATGGACTGGTGGAGGGATGGGCAGATGGGTGGGTGGGTGGATGAATGGATGGATAGATACTTGGTGGGTGGGTTGATCATTGAATGGAGGAAGGAAGGAAGAAAGGAAGGGATTGATGAATGGACAAAAGGATGAGTTGGTGGATGAGTAGATCGATGTGTGTATAGATGGGTAGGTGGGTGGGTGGAGGGATAGATGAATTGGTAACCACCAACTCATGGATGGACAGATGAATGGATGGCAGATAGATGGATAAATGGGTGAGGGGATAGGCAAGTCACTGGTTTGGTGGATGGGTGTATGGATGGATTGATCATTGATGGGTGAGTAGATGGATAAATGGATGAATGGGTGGATAGATGGTTGGATGGTGAAAGGATTGGTAGAAGTATGGATGGGTAGGTGTAGGGATGAATACGTAAGTGGATGAGGGGATATTTGGATAAACAAGGGGAAGGATGGATGGATGGATGGATGGATGGATGGATGGATGGATGGACAATCAATGGATGATGGGTGGGTGAATGGTTGCTTTGTTGGTGTATGGACTAATGGATGGGTGAGTGGGGAGATGAATGGATGATGGGCGTATGAGTGGGAGGATGGATGGAGAGGTGGGAGAGTGTCGGGGACCAACCTCGATAAAAACACCTCTAGCCAGGGTAAGGGTGGGGGATTAGAAATATAGTAAAGAATATGAAGATGCAAATGAAAATAATAAAATGAAGAAACATATAGGATAGTATCAGGAGGGAATTTTCGTGGGTACTGAAAATTCACCCACGTTTAATTTCCAACTGCTTAAAATACCCTGACCCCAAAAGTAGGAGTAAGACAAAAGACTGCATTAACATGCTACAAGGAAATGAACAGACCAATTGAAAGTAGCGGGCTACATTCATAGTTAAACATTCTGTTGTTAGAACAAAACAAGTCACCAAGTCATGTTCACACCCTAGACCAAAACATTCTGTAGGCAAACCACCCCCAGGGTGGAATCCCAAGTTCTATCCATAAAGGGAACTGGAACTTAGTTGGATCCTTAGACTTTTGTTTGAGATAGGAACAGGTCTACTTCCCTATTCCTGGAGCACAAGGTCTGGCAATTGGCACACCTGTTGACAATTACCTTACCGTTATTGTTATTAACGTTATTAACCTCAACGTCTAGGTGTCTAGATTGGACCTTTGTTTGAGGTAGAAGCACAATAGCCTTGAAGGAACTAGAGGAAAGTTCCAACTCTCTGACTTTTGGTCAACATGGAAACAGGCTCAGATTTCTGGGCCTTCACATATGAGTAGAATGATGGGTGGATAAATAGTGCGTGTGTGGATGGACAGATGGTTTGGTGTGTCTGTGGATGGGTGTTTGTTTGGGTATCTAAACACATGGATAGGTGGATAGGTGTGTGGGTGGATGCATAGGTAGTTGGTGGAGGGATGGATAGGTAAATACTTGGTGGATGGATTGATAAATAGATGGATAGATGGGTGCATGAATTAATGTATTGAAGGGTGGACAGGTGGATGGGTAGATACTTGGTGGGTGGATTAATAAATGGATGGATGCACGCATGAATTAATGCATTGAAGGGTGGACAGGTGGATGGATGGATGGATGGATGGATGGATGGATGGATGGAGAGAATTGATGAATGGGTGGAAGGGTAAGTTGGTGGATGAGTAAATAGATGTTGGAAGAATGGATGGTTGAGTGGATAAATGTGTAGATGTGTGAGTGGGTGAATTGGCAGGTTAATGGTTTGGTGCATAGGTGTGTGGGTGGGTGGATGGATGTGTGGGTGTGGGATGGATGGACAAATGGACAGGTGGGAATATGACTGGAAGGGTGGGTACAGAGGGATGGATAGATGAAATGATGGATGTGTGGGTGGGTAGGTACATTGATGGTTGTATAGTGGGGGGATTGGTCAGTGGGTGGATGGTTGGATGAAAGGATAGATTGGTGGATTGATGGTTTGATGGATGGATGTTGGGGAAGGCTGCTTGTTCATTTCCTGGCCTCCTGGCCTCCCAAAATGATCACACAGAAACTATATTATTTGCAATACTGTTTGTTCAATCACTTAAGCATATTGCTAGCTAGCTCTTACATCTAGAATTAACCCATTTCCATTAATCTGTGTATCGCCATATAGCTGTGGCTTACTGGCAAGGTTCTGGTGTATCTGTCCCCGGTGGTGGCTACATGGTGTCTCCTCTCTCCACCTTCTTTCTCCCAGCATTTAATTCAGTTTCCCCTGCCTAGCTCTATTCTGCCCTATCACAGGCCAAAACAGCTTCCTTATTCATTAACCAATAAAAGCAACACATAGACAGAAGGACTTCCCACACTTTAACATAGTAAAATTACATATAACAAAACAGGTATCAAGCAAGAATTACAGTTACAATATTGATATCTACTTTATCATAACTAAGGAAAACTATAACTGTAACTATCTATTCTTCAATTCCATCAAAGACTCCAGGAGGACATAATATTACCTAAGTAAACATGAAGTGCATTGTAAATAACTTCCAAAACTCTAGAATTGACAGAGACATCTTGCGACCTAGACAGTCACCCAAAGTTCTTCTGTAACATTGGGACATCATCTTCAGCTACTGGCTAATAGTATCCAGCAGACTTTTCCATGAAGCAGGAAATTTCAAAGACAGTTCCACCTATATACTTATATTGACAGTTTGTCAGTCACTTTCTTCTGCGTCCTGCAGAATGTCTGGCAGACTTTTCATGAAGCAGGAACCAAAAAGGACTATCTCACCTTCTTCTTCTTCTTTTTTTTTTTTGTACTGTACCTGCATGGTGGGTATTGCTCTGAAGAAAATGCACTGAAAAGAAATTAGAAGAACCTTTAGAATATTCTCATTTTTGCCCAATGAAATAATGATGCTAAAGAAATACTGAGAGCAGATAGCTGGGGTACAGTTTTTGGTTTCTGCCTAAGAACTTATATGTCTGTGTCTGGTCAAAAAATAAGAATTTTTTAAAGTAACAAACAAATAATCAAACCCATAAAAAGCATTATTTTTTTAGGTTTATTATTTTTCCATGATATTTATTGAGCTCTACATTTTTCTCTGCCCCCCTCCCTGCCTCTCCCCTCCCACTTCAGACCTCCCCCAAGGTCCCCATGCTCCCACTTTACTCAGGAGATCTTGTCCTTTTATACTTTCTACTTCTGATGTAGATTAGATCTATGTAAGTCTCTCTTAGTGTCGTATTGTCTAAGTTCTCTGGGATTGTGGTTTGTAGGCTGGCTTTCTTTGCTTTATGTTTAAAAACCACCTATGAGTGAGTACATGTGATAATTGTCTTTCTGTGTCTGGGTTACCTCACTCAAAATAATGTTTTCTAGCTCCATCCATTTTGCTGCAAAATTCAAGCTGTTGTTATTTTTTTTTCTGCTGTACATTGTGTAAATGTACCACATTTTTTTCTAGCCATTTTTCGATCAAGGGGCATTTAGGTTGTTTCCAGGTTCTGGCTATGACAAACAAAGCTGCTGTGAACATAGTTGAGCACATGTCCTTGTGGTATGATTGAGCATCCTTTGGATATATACACAAAAGTGGTATTATTGGGTCTTGAGAAAGGTTGTTTCCTAATTTTCTGAGAAATCACCACACTGACATCCAAAGGGGCTGTACCAGCTTGTATTCCCACCAGCAATGCAGGAGTGTTCCCTTTTCCCCACATCCTCTCCAGCATAAGTTGTCATCAGTGTTTTTAATCTTGGCCATTCTTACAGGTGAAAGATGGAATCTCAGAGTTGTTTTGATTTTCATTTCTCTGATGACTTAGAATGTTGAGCATTTCCTTAAGTGTCTTTCAGCCATTTTAGATTCCTCAGTTGCGAGTTCTCTGTTTAGGTCTGTACTCCATTTCTTTTATTGGATTATGTGATCTTTTGGTGTCCAATTTCTTGAGTTCTTTGTATATTTTGGAGATCAGTCCTCTGTCTGATATGGGGTTAGTGAAGATCTTTTCCCATTCTGTAGGCTGTCGTTTTGTCTTGTTGACTTTGTCTTTTGCTTTACAAAAGCTTTTCAGTTTCAGGAGGTCCCATGTATTAATTGTTTCTCTCAGTGTCTGTGCTGCTAGGGTTCTATTTAGAAAGTGGTTCCCAGTGCCAATGCATCAAGTGTACTTCCCACTTTCTCTTCTATAAGGTTCAGTGTGGCTGGCTTTATGTTGAGGTCTTTGATCCATTTGGACGTGATATCTCACCTTCTATAGTCAGCTTCAGCAGTAATTTTTCTGTGGATCTTGCAAGTTCAGTTCATAAAGCATAACATTAAGCAGTCCAGACAAGAGCAGTCTCTTGCCCAAATGGCTAGCAAACTCCATAAGGAGCCTCTTCAAAAAAAATAAAGGAGCCTCTTCAGTGCCCATCTTCCTTTGGAAGTCATCGGTGCTGTCAGGAACAGATGTGTCTCATTGTCATGAAAACTCAAAGTTCTTAAAACATTTTAAATTCTGTATTCTGAAGGTCTCTGAAAGATTTGAAGAATATGCTCTCTCCCTGTTCTCTCTCCCGGTGTACACACAGCTTTGCCTCCTCTCTTTTCTCCTTTTCTCCTTCTCTCTCTCTCTCTCTCTTTCTCTTTCTCTTTTTTGTAATAAATATGTTACCTTTAAAAAAAAGATTTGAAGAATATATATCTAACTGAAATGTATCTCTATATATCTAGAAAACCTAACTAACATGACTACAAGGTTGACCATTATAGATGACTATTAACCTGTATTTCTTAATAATACATTATAGTTTTACATGATCTGCACAAACACAATACCTTGATAAAGAGTAGAAATATGCATATAACAAAATGGACCTCAAATTTGCATTAACAGACCAAAATCTATACCAAAGCAAAGTATTCATATATATATAGCATATCCCCCTTTAAATGTAAACAATATTTGGGAATTTGGGTGTAGTTCTTTCTAAACTTCTTCCTGCTTTTTATTGGGCAAAGTAATTGGGGGGGCGCTTCATGAAGACCTTTCGGGGGGGTCTTGCTCCATCAAACCACATTAGCCTGGATGAAATCCATAGGTTCTCATCCTCTGTGGAAACAAAATAAGAACCTCATTTCCAAAGCAACAAATCCTTAGACCCAAATTCTTTAGTCAAGATACCTTTAAAATACATATATTGGTTTAGCTTAGCAGTCTCCAGAATCAAATATCTCTCTACAGTCAAAAAATTCAAAGAAAACACAATGGTATACATAATCCAGACTCTCTGTCTATATTCCATCTTTATGTGTCTTAGTTTTCTTTACTCGTTTTAATCTTTCACTGTCTGTACTTTGTCTCTTTAAAGACTTTTATTTTTTTAACAATTTGCTTCTTTTATAACTCTCAGTACCCTTTTTTAGTTTCTCCCAAGCCTACATACGTTTATCCAACACTGTAACCTATTTAGATGTCTTTTTCATCTGAATCTGTCTTTATTGTGTATCTGTAATCTTTTTCTGATCAGGACAGCTTCTTAAAATGCTAAGTGGGCATAGGTAGGGCCAACACAGCCCTGCCTGCTTGCTCTGCCCAGTCCAGCATGGTGGACATCTGTTCACTCTGCCTCAGAGACTGCCTGGTGGGAGCCACACTCACCATATCAATTCTGGTAACCAGTTGCCCCATTCTATTACCTTCCAGAAGATTGGTGGGAGGATGGATGGATGGATGGATGGATGGATGAATGGGTGTATGACTTAATGGATGGGTGGGTACTGTCTGAGGTTTCTGTTCTGCCCGGTTCCTCCCTCCCACTACCGGTGGGTGTGTGGGTGGATGGGTGGATGGATGGATGGATGGGTATATGACTTAATGAATGGGTGGGGGTGCATGAGATGGATGAATGGATGGATAGATAGATGGATGATAAAGGAATGAGTATATGGAAGGAGGGATGAATGGATCAATGGATGGATGGATGGATGGAGTGGTAGCTTGAAAGAAAATAACTCTCAAAGGGAATGGTACTATTAGGAAGTGTGTCCTTGTTGGAGGAAGTATGTCACTGTAAGGGCAGACTTTGAAGTCTCTTTTGCTCAAGCTTCCCTCAGTGTAACAGCCAGTTGACTTCCTGTTGCCTCTAAATCAAGATGTAAAACTCTCAGTTCCAGCACCTTATCTGCCTGCATGTCACTATGCTCCCCACCATGAGGATAATAGACAGAACCTCTAAAACCGTAAGCCACCACCTCAATTAAATATCTTCTTTGTAGGAGTTTCTTTAGTCTTGGTGTTTCTCTTCAGAGCAATTAAAAAAAAAAAACTAAGACAGATAGAGAGTGGATGGAGGGGTGTAAGAATGGATGACTGTGTGGAAAGATGGGTAGATGGCTGGTTGGGAAGAGGGATGTATGCATGGGTGGGTGGGTGTCTGAATGGATGTGTGGATGGAAGGATAGGTGGAAGATTTAATGGGTGGATATATGTGTTGATGGGTGCATGGATGGAAGGGTGGGTGGGTGGATGGATGGATGCATGAGTTGATAGATGGATGGATAGATGAGTAGATGGATGGATAATCAATGGACAAGTGATTGAATGGGTAGATGGATGGTTGGGTGGTTGGGGTGATGGGTTAATGGATGGATGGGTGGGTGGGTGGATGGATGGATACTTGGGTGGACAGATTAGTGGATAAATGGGTATGTAAATGGATAGATGTATGGGTAGTTGGATGGATGGATGGATGAATGGAAGGATGGGTGGATGGGTGGGTGGATGAATAAATGAATGAATGCGTGCATAATTCATGGGTGGGAGTATGAGTTAATGAATGAGTGGGTTCATGGGCAGATGGGTAGAGGGATGAATGGATAGATGATGGGTGAAGAGGTAAATGAAGGGATGAATGGGTGGATGCACAGATAGATAAGCGGGCTGGTGGGTGGCTGAATGGGTGGACAGAAGGAGGAATAGATGATTTGATGGGTGGATGGATGGAAGGTTGTGTCGATGGATGGATGGATGGATGGATGGATGGATGGATGGATGGATAGATTGGTGAGTGCTTGGACTGATAGATGGATGAGTGTGTGGATAGATGGATGAACTCATGGGTGAATGGATGGGTGGGGGGATCTGTTGATAGATGCCAGGATGGGTGGATGGGTACATAGATTGGTGAATAGGTGGTGGATGAATGGATGGGTGGGTGGATGGACAGATGGATGGGTGGATATTTGGGCAGACAGATGGATGAGTGGGTGGATGCATGGATGGGTGGGTAGGTTGGTGGGTGGGTGGGTTGAAGGATAGATGGGAAGGATGGAAGGATGGATGGATGGATATGTTAATGGGTGCCTGGATGGATGGATGGATGGATGGATGGATGGATGGATGGATGTGCAGTTCAATGGGTGGATAGACATGTTGATGGATGCAAGAGTGGGTGGATGTGTAGATAAGTGATGGAAAAATGATACACAGGTGAATGGATAGATAAATGGGTGTATAGTTTGATGAATGGGTGGATGGATGGATGAGTGGGTAGATGAGTCGATATTTGGATAAATGAGGGGAAAGGTCAGTAGATGGCTGGATGATCAGTGGGAAATGGCTGAATGGATGTCTGGGTGGATGGGTGGATGGATGATTGGGTGTTTGGGTGGATGGATGGGAGGGTGAATGGATAGATGGATGGGTGTGTGGTTAGATGAATGAGTTCATGGATGGGTAGACGGTTGAATATGTGGGTTGGTGGGTATATCTGGTTGTCAAAATCGTGGAAGAGTTCAGTATCTTGAGGAACTACAGCTGACATCTGTCTCCAGTGTAAATTCAGTGCAGTCGACATGTAATTCTCCTCAATTATTCCGTTTATTCTCCTTTATTCAGTTCCCATGTTTTTCTGAGGTCCGCCATATTTTAAAATGCTTAAATTGCCCCTGAAGGTGGAAAAATGAATGGGAGCCATTTACAATCGTGGGTCAAAATTTAAAAACATGGACATCCTTTAACTAAACAAAATTATATCAAACAGTCACCATATCCTGCCAGTTTGTACGGGAATGGCAGTTCCAGCTGGCAGAGTCTTGGCATGGAGCCGGCCCTAGTGTCACCTCCTGGTGCCCTCTAGAGCCCAGGACGCCCCATAGGTGTGGTCTTATCACCTCCAGGTATTGACAGTCATTGAGAGCGACAATTCATTCGTGAGTCCGGACTGAAATGCTAGAGTGTTCCGTATACTTTGGTAACTCCTGGGGACCCAGGTACATGTCGTTCATCAAAATTTCCACTACAGAAAACCGAGACCCAGACACCTCACCACAGCCTCGGGTCCCACTGCACGGCCCTTCTATACCCTACATGCACAGACAAGGTGGAGTTCCTGGACTCCCCACGGTCCCCAGGCCACTGAGTCTCGGAGGCCCTGGGGACTGGGAAGCAACGCCTGGGTGAGGGCGGTGGGGGCTGCAGGCCACTGGCAGCCTTTTTGAGACTTAAGCCGTTGCCCCGCTTCTATTCAGCCCTCTGAATTTTACCTTCCACTGTCTGCCCTACTTGGGGGGAGGGAGGAATTCCTTTCTACCCAAAGGCGGTGTCTTTGTTCGTTTTTTTTTCTTGTTCTATTGAGCCTTCATCTAATCGCTTCCTCCCCACGCTCCTGGGAGGAGCGAGGTAGAGAATAAATAAATACAGAGGGAAAAGGGGAGGAAAAAAAAAGCTGCAGAAGGCGCCTCGCCTGGAGAAGGATTTCGCCTGCCAAGTGGAGATAGGGACAAAGAGGGGCGCGAGACCGCACTGGGCCGCATTGAGATATACAGAAAAACAACTTTATTCGGTTTTGTGCGTCCCGGACTGGCAGATGCTCGTGAACCCGTGCCAAGGACCTCCTGGTCCTCCAGTGCCGGGGGCGTGGGAAGAGCGGTGGGGGAAGGGGCTGTGGGGCCGCGGGGGAGGGGACAGCACCTCGCTGGTGCTCCCTCTGTGACCTTCAGAGGTTGCCAGCCGTCTCTGTGCCTTCGTCGTAATTAGTAGCTTTTCTATAGGACTTGGGAATGGGATTGGGCAGCTTGAGGTGGATGAAGCCCTTTTCCTATCGCAGCGCTGGGGGAGGAGCCAGGGGCCACAGAAAATCGAAGCCACTAAATCCCAGTTGAAGTAAGGACGAAAGGGTGCCGAGGCCACAGCTGCAGGCTTGTTTGGGAACATTTAACTCGTGGAAGTCTCGAGGCCTCGGCACCCACAAATGGAGACAACTAATCCATCAGCAACGACAGGATTTATTTTGAAATATTAATCCAAGGCGCTCCGGAGGCGAGCCTCATCCAAGCAGCAGCAGGCTTGCTTTAGGATCTACCATGTGCTAGGCACCAGTTTAGACCCTGGGCACAACACGCACTTAAATAACTAAGTAAGGGAGTTTTAGCCCGCAAGGGATTTTATCCAAAAGAGAAGTTTGGAGATGTTGGGAAGCTTTCAATGCAGAAATGGGGGCAGGGGGGAGAGGACTAAACTGGGATTGGTAGACCAGAGAGGAATGTACGCAGAGGCTCGGCAGTGCAAAGGCCTGGGCAGAGGACACAGCCGTGCAAAGGCCTGGGCAGAGAACACAGCCGTGCAAAGTCCTGGGCAGAGAACACAGTTGTGCAAAGGCCTAGGCAGAGAACACAGTTGTGCAAAGGCCTGGGCAGAGGACACAGTTGTGCAAAGGCCTGGGCAGAGAACACAGTTGTGCAAAGGCCTGGGCAGAGAACACAGTTGTGCAAAGGCCTGGGCAGAGAACACAGTTGTGCAAAGGCCTGGGCAGAGAACACAGCCGTGCAAAGGCCTGGGCAGAGGAAACGGCCATAGAAAGGCTCCAGGGTAGGATGGAGTGGGAATATTGAAGCATAGAGGCCTGTGTGGCCAAAGAAAGAGCAAGGGTGAAAGACAGAGGAGGAGGCAGGGTCCTGTGAGCTACAGGGAGGACTTGGGCTTTGTCATAGAGAATCGTCTGTCTCCCTCCCCCCCCCAACAGCCTCCTTCTACCTCCTCGGTCGCAGCCCGGAGTCAGGGTGAGGGAAAGCATGGTCTCCTATGTCACCTTTATAATGTGACTGCAGCCATCTTTGAATCTCTGAGAGTGTCTGTTATTCACTCAACAAACATCCCCCAATGCCGTTTTGAAATTATTCTAAATTAAACTCCATTCTAGACTGAACCATAGCCTCAACTTAGAACTTGACCTGAGCCTCAAACTTCAAAATAGTTCTGACTCCTAGACTCCTAGCCTGAGCCCCAAAGCTTGATTATGCTGCCGAGCCTCAGTACCCACAGGGCTGTGGCTGGGGACCTTGCGTGTGACCCCTGACCCCTCTGGGCCTCAGTTTCCGCTTCCGTCTCTAGGGTCCATCAGTCTTTCTCCCAGTCCCATTCTGTCACCTGTAAACCTTGAGATACTCTGAATGTTACCCAGGCTGAGCCCTGCCGGAGGACCGGAGGATCGGAGGACCGGGATCTCCCTCCCCTCCCCTTCCTCCCCAACCAGAGCCTTTTCAGGGGCTGGGGCGGTTCTGGCGGCCAGCAGCTGGAGGCCTTGAAGACTGGATCCTGAGACCCTGCCAGGCACAGAGTCTCTTGCCCAGCAGGGGCCGCATTATCCGCTCAAAACCCATTCTGGGAAATTAGACCAGAGGCCTCTTCCACAATCACAGGTCATTCTTGTCTGTGTCTCCCAAGTATTCCTGCTGAGATGACAGCACAGCGGGTTTGGGGGGACACAGGGGGATTGGGGGATCCCAGCCGGCCGGCACACAACAGAGGCTGCCTCTGAACCACCGCAGATTGTCCAGACTTACCGGGCCCCAACGGCCTCTATCACTCTCAGCAAGTCCGGGTATCCAGAGATGGGGGCGCCAACAGGGAAGTCACCTTTGCCAGCCCGAAGAGCCGCCCTCCAGTTTGTGGGCTTTCTCCGTGGCCAACAGCCTGAGAGGCTCAGGAAGAGAGATGGGGCCGGGACTATGCTGAGTTTAGAACTGGGGTGAGCACAGCTATGAGCCGATGCACCATGGTCAAGCCAACACAGAGAAGCAGGATCTGCTTTTACCTCTGAGCCCCCAGTGCCCACTTTCCAGCCCAAGCTCATTCACCAGTGAGACAATGGGTCCGGATCATCCTGACTACACAGTGAGTTCCAGGCCAGCCTAGTCCACACGAGACTCTGTCTCTAAACAATAAATAAATTACATGTTCCTGGCATTGTGGGAGTAGGTTCAGCAAGGGAGAGTGTATTTTCTAACGCCTCAGCACACAGCATCACCACTATGACGTGCACCAGCAAACCTACGACGTGCCCAGGGGAAGCTCCCTGATGGCACGGAGAATGCTGTGGAACCATCCTTCCCTGCCCTGAACTTGGGTTGACCTATGGGACTAAATGAATGTGGCACAAAGGACAAGAAGGACCAAGGTTGAGCCATAGAAGGCTCTCCAGTTTCCTCTTCATTCTCCCTCAGAGCCACACTCCTGAGTCAGCTGGAAGTCATGTTTGAAGAGCATTCAAGCTGCATCAGGTAGAGAGAGCTGTCAATACCTCAGAAGCAAGGATGCAAGGTCTCTCACCACCAAGGATGCCCAATTGCCTCACTGAGTGAGGTGCAATACCACCGCTCACCACTAGGGACGCCCAACTTCCCCATAGAGTCAGGGTGCTATACCAGAGCTCACCACTAAGAGGTGCTTGCATCTGCACTTCAGTCTAATGCTTCTGCCTGTTGGGCTCCATGGTCACATGGTGGTCCCAGACTGACACTTGGACACCTGACAACTTTGCAAAGATCCCAGGCAAGACTCAGCCAGCTTATCCCGTCCCAGGCTCCTAGTGTCCAATACAATGAGAGAAATAAGTTCAACTTTTTTTTTTTTACTTATTTACTTGCTTTTTACATTCTTTACATGTCTGGGTAATTCACAGCCTTGGAAACTAGCAGGAACCTGGGTGTGGGAGGAATAGGATCTGAAGGTGTATCTGCCCTATAGAGCAAGATCTGTCTTAAGGGTGGGCGAGCCCAGACTGAGTTTGCCAGGTTCAGTTCCCAGCACCCACGATACAACTCACCACCGTGGGGATGCAATGCCCTCTTCTGGTGTCTCTGGGTACTGCAGTCATGAGCAAACAATACATAATCTAAAATAAAATTTAAAGATTTAAAAACTACCCAAGGCAAAGGCATGTGGATCTCTGTGAGAATTCGAAGTTAGCCTGGTCTACAGAGTGAGTTCTAGGACAGCCATGGATACAAAGAAAAACCCTGGCTCAAATAAATAAACAAACAAAAAAGATTTTAAAACTGGGGGTGTGGGGGCTGGAGAGATGGCTCAGAGGTTAAGAGCACTGGCTGCTCTTCCAGAGGTCCTGAGTTCAATTTCTAGCAACCACATGGTGGCTCATAACCATCTGTACTGAGATCTGGCGCCCTCCTCTGGCATGCGGGCATACATCGAGGAAGAATGTTGTATACATAATAAATAAATCTTTAAAAAAATAAATAAAAAACTGGGGGTGCGGGAGTCAGGCCCCCAGATTGCCTTCACGTACACCGTACAGAGAGACTCCATGGAAGGACTAGACTCTGTGGAGTGTCCTAGCCCTTGTGCGGTGCTGGACCCACTCAGGCAGCAGTTCCTATCTGTAAATTCAGTTCCCCTTCTGCCCACCGCCACTCCCCACACAGTGCAGACCTGCGTGGGGACACCCAGACAATCCTGCCCAGCTCCCACTGGACCCGAGCGGAGCAAGAAAACGAGATTAACTGCGGGGTCTCGGTCACCTGAAGGACGGGCGTATTGATCTCCACGGTTCAAAAATATTAAATGATATCGCAGTTTGATATTTAAAATGCTGCCCAAGCAGTTCTGAAATGAAAGACGTCGACCAGGGGCCAGGAAGTCTCCAGCCAGCAGTGGTCACTGGGATAGGAGACAGGGATGGACCTTGTGGTGATAGAAGGCTCCAGGAAGCGGCTGGGACTTATCAAGCCCTTATCAATTACAGCAAGGACTGACGTGCTTACGGGACTCACTGATGTGGAGGTGGGGTTCAAAGGGGCCGCAGGGTCCAGCTGCCGTGATGACAACGTGGGGGGACTGGGACACAGTGGGCAGGATGGGTGACATCCTGTATCAGCGTGGGAGTCAGGGTGTGTCAAGCCTTGATGGGGGATAGAGAGTGAAGGGGTGGAAGTAGGCATGAGAAGGTAGGAGTGGGTGGTCGGGTCCCGAAGAGACAGCTGGAGGGATCACACATTTCAGGGCGATCTGCAAACCCACTGGTTGCTCCAGGAGAGGCCCTCATAACCAGGAACAGGATATGCAAATGAGGTTCAGAAATCTACATCCTCTGGAACACCAGTGAGGGGCTGGGGGCGTGGTCAGTGTGGAGCCCCGCCCAGAAGCCCCCAGTGAGAACCTGGGGGCGTGGTCACTGTGGAGCCC